>NW_027256885.1:24592739-24595239 GCF_029215685.1 Pituophis catenifer annectens
GGGGTGCCCTGACATATATTTCTTTGTCTAACTTCGCATGGAGGTATGCGGTTTGAACGTCGAATTGGTAAACTTCTAGGCCTAAGACAGACACTATTACTAGGGCGCTTTTGACACTTTCTGCCCTAACTGTGGGTGAATAGGTATCCGTGTAGTCGTCTGGATACCTCTGGGCGAACCCCTGAGCTACGAGTCTAGCCTTGTAGAGGGTCTTGTTGTCTTCAAGTTCCTTAATTTTGAAAACCCATTTTGTGCCTATGAGTGTCTTGTCGGCTGGGACCTTAGAGGGGGTGTACACATTTAGTTCCCGTAGGCTAGCCATCTCCTTTTCCATAGCTTTCTCCCACCTATCTCTCTCTTCCTGTGGCAGGCTAATGATATCCTCGTATGAGTTGGGGGTCGTTCTATTTGGGTGAATGGACATGACATAATCTTCAAATCTCTTGGGCATTTTATTTCTGTTGAGTCTTATGGGTCGTGTGTCGGTGCCATGCATGTATTTGGCTTCCTTCTCTGTGACTGTGTCTACCTTAATGATGGGGTGGCCTTCCTTCCACCCCTTGGCGGCTACCTCATGGTGTTTCGGTTTTTGTCTCTCTTGTGTATTTGCTTCTAATGTGGTGGGTTTGCTTTTATCCCTTAATTCGTCTGTGTCTTCCTGTCTGATGAGTGTCTCGTTGAGATGTATCTTTGACCAGTTGGTGTTCTCGTGGAACACCGCTGTTCTGGATATAATGAACCTGTTGTCCCTGTCTATGAATCTATAGCCTTTTGTGCCTGGTTCATACCCCATGAACCTTAATCTCTTGGAGACCTTGTCTCCTTTTCGCCTCAGTTGTCTGGGGATGTGCACATCCGCCGTGACTCCAAATATGTGTAGGTGCGCAATTTTTGGCTTTCGGTCGTACATCACCTCATAAGGTGTTTTCCCTATTACGCTAGACCAGAGCCTGTTCAGTGTATAATTTGAGTAGTTGAGTGCTTCCACCCAGAATGGCTGCCCTAACCCCGCATCCTCTAGGGCGCATCTCATCATTGTTTGCAGGACTCCATTCCTTTTCTCTACGACTCCATTCTGGAACGTGGAAAAAGGAGAAGTCATGTAGTGTATTATCCCGTGCATCTTTGACCAGTTCGAGAAGTCCCTTGATAGGAACTCAGACCCCCTATCTGTCATTATTTGCCTTATCTTTGTGTTGTGTTGCGTTTCCACTCTCTTATAGAATTCCTTAAATTTTTGAAATACCTCGTTCTTATGGTTAATGGTATATACAAAGCCATAGCGGCTGTAGTCATCTACTATTGTCAGAAAATACCTCTTTTTATATTTTATAGAGGGCTTCATGGGGCCCACAATGTCCATATGTACCAGGTGGAAGATAGAATTGGTGGTACGGGTGGCTTTTCTAGGTCTGGGTTTGGTTTTTAACTTAGATGATTTACATACAGAACACTCTAAGTAGTTTTTGCAATTTTTTATTTTCAAGTCACTGGTACATTCTGTCATTTTTTGGATGACTGGGAAGCTGGCATGGCCCTATTTTCTATGTAGCAAGTGGGCACAGTCATTGTGAATGGGTTTGCCAATTAACAGTCTCCCTCTGTGTGTTGTGCTGTTTTCGGTGGGGTCATCTTCCCTGCCCCCCTCTGTCTCAACATGTGCATTGACTTTATCCTCAGTGTTCTCCAGTTGGGCGATTACTTGGGTCTGGCTATTCTTCTTAGGGTGGAGGTATGTTAGCCCTCCGTCAATGACTATTTTTGCCGATGCTTTCCCTGTTCCTGGTCATGTAGGCTTTTCCCTCTTTGAAGGTGGGTCTCTATGCCCATGTCCTTGCTTAGTTTAAGCGCCACTAAAATATTGTGGGGGTATTTTGGGTATGAGCAATACCCCCTCTATTTTGCCTATTCCACTTATGAACGTGTTTCCTTTCCCTGTTACCAGGACCCTGTTTTGATTGGCTACCTTAATGTGGTAGTTTTCCTCTGTGAATGAGGTCAGTATCTTCCTGTCATGGGTTGTGTGGTTGGTGGCTCCCGAATCGATGAGCCATGCTTCTCCTTCTCTAGTTTGTGGGGTGTGAGTGTGTGTTCTCCCCGATCCCATACATGGATCCTGATCGGCTTCTCCCTAGAGCTGTCCCTACTTCCCTTTCTGTCCCTTGGGGTCAGGGGAGTCCCTACGCCTGTATCCGTTTTCTGATGGGGATCTATCAGGGAGCCCTGGCTTCCTGCCTCCCCTTTCTCTTTGGTAGGTGTGATCCCTTCCCCTTGAGTTTTTTGGGCAATCCCATTTATAGTGGTTCTTGGAACCACAGGTGAAGCACTCTGTGTAGCCTAGGTTCCTGGTTTGGAACTCAACTTTCTTTGTTGGCTTGCTGTCCCTGCGGCTGATGGAGCGGTCCCTCCTTAAGCTATCTTCTGCTATTATCCTGTTTGTCAGTGACTCGAGTGTGAGGTGACCTAGGCCTATGCTATCCAGCTGCATTATGAAATTATC